>NC_090656.1:176137301-176169801 GCF_040937935.1 Hyperolius riggenbachi | reverse complement strand
GTGCAAACAGGTTAGCCAAGTACTCCTGATAAGCTATTGAGTTGCAAGTGGCGGCCAAAAATCAGTGGCGTTCTTAGAAAAGCAACAGACATGGGATGTTCACAACATCCTGCCAAAAAAGGCCATCTCAGGTGACCGTCATCTCACAACTGGAAACAGGACATGACCTCATACAAGAACGAATGAGCACGGAATTAACATAATGTGCTGCTGGCAAGAAAACAATGACCGTAAGTAAAATCAGCAGGCGTGTTTATATAGTAATCAGCAATATTCTAGTAATGCTCTGTGACAAATACAACTGAAATCCCCCAAGCCTTTGGAAAGTAATTTCATGGACTGGAGCCAGCTCTGAGGAGGTGTGAGCAGTTCCCCAGCCCTGCAGAAGAGCAAAGATGAAACTGTACAGAGGTAACAAACACACACAGCCCCTCGCCGCTGAGGAGTCTGCCAGGGGTTTGTGCGTTCCTCATCTCTATGCACTACATGTTAAAGACAAAATGTTTCCAAATGATTAGAGCCGTCATGATATACTTGTAGGGAAAAAGCCTCAGTCAGCAAAACTGCAGATGGATCTACTTACACCGTGAAATAATGAAGTAGTAAGAAAAGAAAAAACCTTCACAGTACAAAACCATCTGTAATAAGTGACACCCTCTGAGGGCCAAGAACCAAAATAGCCAACACTGTTCATCTGGATCTCATCATGTTCCCTCTGTAGTAAAGGAACAACCAGAGAGGTCTGAGCATGTGTTTGCCAAACCCTAAAGTCTGCCTCCCTCGATAGGACCCTACATGTCCGCAGCTGTGCGCTCGGCAGTGCCGGCTACAAAGACATGGCGTTCCCCAACCCGGTTACCTCGTGCTCAAAGAATCTATCTTCCAGCGTTTTATCTCCGGGATTGTTTCCTGCACCTTCAAACAGCAGTTTATACTCCTAAAAAGAAAGAAAATATTAAGCTACATTAAAAAGTGCTTAACATAAAACATGGACACGTTTTAAACATAAGGTGGGCAACGGCATTGCACAGAAAATACAAATTGCACTTAAAGAAACACTGAAGCGAAAAAAAATATGATATAATTAATTGGTTGTGTACTATGAATAATTACTAGAAGATTAGCAGCAAAGAAAATATTCTCATATTTTTATTTTCAGGTATATAGTGTTTTTTCTAACATTGCATCATTCTATAATATGTGCAGATTACACAACACTCAGCATTCAGGGCTGGTGCACACCGAGCGGCTTTTTGGGCGTTTTCAGATCCGCTTGCGGCTGCGGATCTGCTTGGTCAATGTATCTCAATGGGGTGGTGCACACCAGAGCGGCAGGCGTTTTGAAGAAACGAAAAATGCCTGGGTGAGGCATTTTTTGGATTGCGGGTGCGTTTCTGCCTCAATGTTAAGTATAGGAAAAACGCAAACCGCTCTGAAAAACGGCACTTCAGAGCGGTTTGCCAGGCGTTTTTTGTTACAGTAGCTGTTCAGTAACAGCTTTACTGTAACAATACAGGAAATCTACTATACCAAAACCGCTAGACAAAACCGCAAAACGCTAGCTGAAACGCTACAGAAAAAGAAGAAAAAGCGTTTCAAAATCTGCTAGCATTTTGCGGATCTGCTAGCAGGTTTTGGTGTGTACCAGCCCTCAAAATGATTCTTTCAGAGCAGTCTGTGAAGTAATGACCTCTCCTCTGGCAGAGGAAAAGTAAATAGTCCAGGAACAGTTGAGATAATAAAAGTCAGATAACAGCCCTCTCCACGACTTTGAAAGTCGCAGAGCTTAATTGCTTTTTTGCATAGAGATAACAACTGGAGTTTCTTAACTCTTCCTGTACTGGAAACAATTAGACTGATGTATCTGATCTTAATGTTTTATTTCTTAGCTGTACTACACATACAAATCATAATATCATAATTTTTTTTCCGCTTCAGTGTCTCTTTAAGGTGAGCCTGAACACAACAACAGAAAATGCCTTACTGAATTTACCTGGGGCTTCCTCTTACATGTTACATGATGAGATAAACGTGTGTGCCAAGCCTACATACTCCTTTTCTTACTGTAGGTTACATTTCCAGGGCTCTGAACTACAGTTTCTCTTCAGTCAGACTTCATCTAAGCTATAGCTAACTCACTGATGGAATGGTAAAGTGTAGAGAAACCGAGAGCCCAATATAGTGTAGTATGTTAAGCATAAATGAAGTAGAGGTTATCGTGAGAAAATTATACTCACAAACATGGATTACCACACAGGCAACCACTGTATAGGCAGGTGAGGAGATTAGACCTATCCTCACTCAGGGATAAGAAGTCGCTCTCTGTAGATGCGAAAGGGGGTAGATCACCCCTCCACCAGGGGTGGACACGGTATAGCAGTAGGAGAACAGAGGCGCCAGCAGGATAAAAGTGGATAAAAACTTTAAAATTTGCTGGGAGGAAGTGGTGGACTTACCTCCATAAAGCAGACTTGAAAGACTGTCTGAATAGTAGTCACATTTATTAATTAGTACCCCAAAACAGTGCAACGTGTTTCGCAGGCTCAGCCCGCTTCATCAGGCAATAAAAATGGGGACAAGACAGAATTTCAGCAATAGCAGGTGTAGCGCCTCAGCGCCTGCTATTGCTCAGCGCCTGAGGCGCTACACCTGCTATTGCTGAAATTCTGTCTTGTCCCCATTTTTATTGCCTGATGAAGCGGGCTGGGCCTGCGAAACGCGTTGCACTGTTTTGGGGTACTAATTAATAAATGTGACTACTATTCAGACAGTCTTTCGTGTCTGCTTTATGGAGGTAAGTCCACCACTTCCTCCCAGCAAATTTTAAAGTTTTTATCCACTTTTATCCTGCTGGCGCCTCTGTTCTCCTACTGCCACTGATGGAATGGGGTTGTAAAACCTCAATAATGGTCATCATTCAGTTAAGGCAATAAAAATTAACTTTCATTTTACCTTGTATTTTACAATCAAAGTCGTTTTATTAGCCTGTTTCAGCAGCCTGACCGTCCGCAGAAATCTCAGGAAGCTAATTGTTTTATTGAGCTAATTACCCAGAAGAAAACAATTCCTTTTCATCAACAAAGGGGGTGGGTAATTAGGACTGTTTCTTCAAAGACATTGTGTGCGTCAAACAGTCCTAATTACCCACCCCCTTTGTTGATGAAAAGGAATTGTTTTCTTCTGGGTAATTAGCTCAATAAAACAATTAGCTTCCTGAGATCTCTGCGGATGGTCAGGCTGCTGAAACAGGCTAATAAAACTACTTTGATTGTAAAATACAAGGTAAAATGAAAGTTTATTTTAATAATGAAACAGATTGTTGGCATGCATTTTTCATGTGCTATAGAAATGTCCTGAGTGCTAAAAAGGTGCTTGGTTCACTTTAAACCCCTATTTCCTACCTTGCGCACTAGTTTGAAAATAATGGATTGGTAGATTATACAACCCCCCCTCCCCTCCCCCCCCAAAAAAACAACAACAATGTACCGTACTTATATTGACGATTTTTGCTCAAATTCTACAATACAAGCTTCTCTTGTGCACAGTTACATTTAAATTTCCAATATTTGTCAGCACCAGTGCATGCTATTATGTTGATGTGCCTGACTGTATCTTAAAAATAGGGTAAAATATATAAATCTAAGTATACAACATTATTGATTGGGGCACAATTTGTTAAAAGTACACCAACACTTTAAAGGACAACTATTGCAAAAAACTAATTAATTTTAAATACAAGCATATAAACATACATTTCTTTAAGAGTGAAATGCATGATAAATTAATAATTTCCCTATATCCCTGTCATCTACAAAAGGTAGTGAAAATCTGATTGATCTGTTAGGTTTTGGACTAGTCCATCTCCTCATGGAGGGTTCTGTGCAGAACGCTCCAGGCCGCGTGAGTACGAATGCGAGTGGCGCATTGCTCTAGCGCAGGTGCAGAAGATGACGACATGGCGAGGTCGGCATCTGCAATGGAGGGGATCCCGGGACACGAGCTGCGGCGAGGAACATATCGGCTGCCAGGGGTTGGAGGAGGCCCCAGGTAAGTATTTTATATTTTACCTCGAATGTTACCTTTAAATAACAAAAGCACTTACTGAAATGCAGTAGCCAAGTCCAAATGTCAATATAGTGAGTAGAAGAGTAAGGAGGCTGGCTCACACCTTTCCTGACAGATTTCACATTTTTCTTTCTAGGGAGTGCTTTTGTAAAGAGTAAAGGTAATACTGAGAATCTCCTATGACGCAATGGACTAGTCCAAAATCTGTCAGCCTTCTACTACCTACTGAAAGTGACTGGCACATAGGAAAAAAGTAATTTATACGGCATTTTACACTGGGAAAAACGTACATTTTATATGCATGTATTGTAAATTTTACATTTTTTTTTTACAATAATGGTTCTTTAAGGATGAAAACTTACATCCAGCTAAACCTTTTTCTGGGTCTGGCATTATTTAGGTAGAGAGCATAAATGATGCAAGTTTTAGCAGGATTGTGATGGGCAGAGATGGATTACTGCTCATTGCTGCTCGGTTACTTCATACGCCTGTCGGCAGTTATAAATCAGCAGACGGAACTGAAAAGTATGCATGTGTTGGAGGAGGCAGTGTGTAACATTTACTTACTGGGTAATAATCAGCTACTGCCTTGACCTGCTCATAGTCATCAGCTCTCGCCAACTGGGCCAAGCCCTCCGGGTACAATTTCCCGCAGTGAGGGAACAGCTTGGCTCGATCTTCTTTCGAAAGCTCAGTGCCAAATGAATTAATTGTGATTATAAACGCCCGTCGATCAGCTTCAAACTAGAAAGAAAAAGTATTGCAAGTTAAGACACGCAGACACTGTGTGCTTTACAATCATTCATTTCCGATTCAACTCTAGATAATGCAGAAAACTAAACAATTCAAGATTTGTAAACATATTTTGACCACTTAAATGAACAGTATCAATAACCAAGTGTTCTAAAATGACAATGTACAAATAATGTCTAAGTAGCTGTGTAAACATTTTCCTACTTTTCATGTTACATATCAGAGGCAACAGCTTTAATTTGTTGTGTGTAGGTTGTAGCTGCATTGGAACAATTCATTAGCAAAGGCGAGTCTGTGCTATGTGATGTACGTGACATAGCCAGTGCTGTTCTTTGCATGTGAAACTACAGTTATATGAAAAGCTGTGGTGTCAGGTTTCACACACAATTACAAATGTTTATGCTGCACATGAGATACATTTCTTCTGCTCTCCACTCAGACAGCTCAGTCACAAAAGACAAAAGCAGCTGCAGTTCAGCTAGTGAGACCTGTCTCACACACAGGGTTAACAGATGTAGGGAGAGGGATTCCCTCCCCTCCCCTCATTATTTACTGGTCCGTCACAATTTAAAAAAAAACATGGTAATCGATAGCGTTCCTTTAACTGTACTGTGCCTGCAAAAGATAGAGCAAGTAAGAGAGCATCTTATTTTATACTTAAATGTGTATTTAACAAATAAGGGTGCCATTTAGGCTTCAAACTGTGTAATACATTTTTAAATGGTATCTAGTCTGCCCCCCCCCCCCCAAAAAAAAAAAACAAGTTGCATCATACTACCTGGAAGGTAGTCTAAAAGTGCATTACACTAGTGTTGATGTTCAAATTCGACATAGTGAACTCGGAACACCCACACACTCCTGATTACCGTTAAACACTGGACAAGTGGACAGGATTAGGAGTCCACTAATTTGCGTGTCACATTGCATTTCACGAGACACCAATACTTCCTCCTTCCGGTTTGCTAGTAGGAAGCATTAGAGTCCAGTGAAACACAACGTGACATGCAAGTCAGTGAACTCCTCCTTACCCTGTCCGCTTGTTAAGTGCTGAAAAGCGGTAATCTGGAATATCCAGGTGCTCGAACACCACCACTACTGTATACACAGAAGCTGGGCAAAATTTTTGTTGCCTGCCAGGATCAAACTTGACCCTATGGGTGACACTGTGCTCTAATGTTCGCTAGACGAAAGCTGTGCAATGCATTCTTGTCTCTGAAGAATAGAGGTGGGATACCCGAGCTGGGCATAAACGAGCAGCTTCCGCAGGTGGGGTAAGGATGGGAACAATGAACTCTGTCACTGATTGTCACTTAAAAAATAAAGCGTATGATATCAACCTTAGAGAACCCGAAACAGGAAAAAAGGGTGCAGGAGCCCTTTTGGTAAAAAACGGCACTACCATAGACACCTTTAATAAAAGCCTCATTATTGTGGCATAAGGAAATTTTACCTAGTTTGCAGCAAATCATGGCTTTAGAATTGCCGTGATATAGGGCTGTAAAGGTACATTTTTGCGCTTGGAGGAATCCGGCATATCACAGCTTCAGGAAAAAGGGGGGATAGCTTTAGGAAGGGGATTAAGAGTTAGGCGCCAATATGGGGTGGGGGGTGGGGTTATTTGGTGGGGGTTAGGTTTAGGCATAACCAGGGGGGAGTCTTAAAAGGAACCTGAAGCAAGGAAAATTATTCAAAATAAACACATGATGTAGCTGCAAATGAATATTACATACTTACCTCACCGTCAGTTCCTCTCAGAAGCTCACCATTTTCTTCTTACAGTGATCCCTTCCAGTTCTGACAATGTTTTGTCAGAACTGAAATATACCAGTTGCTGTCAGTTATATATCAGCTGCTGTCAGTTACAGCTGAGAGGAGAACTGATGTGTCCATGTTTCCCTATGGCTCAAGTGGGCAATATTACAGTTTAACAGTGTGCTGACCAGGAAGCCGTTATGGGGTAATGGCCATTTTCAATGTGGAGGACAAAGAATTCCATCAATCACAGTGGACAAACAGGACACAGGAGAGGAGAAAGATTGATGTGTAGACTACACAGGAGGCAAGTATGACCTGTGTATGTTTATCTTGACTTTTCATTTTCAGTTCAGGTTCTCTTTAAGGACAGTCACTACCTGGGGGGGGGGGGGGGTGATGGGCACTGGGGGTGGGGTCGTTGGGTTAGGCACCACAGGGGGGGTGTTAAGGGTTAGGCATCACCAGGGAAGGGTTCTGTGTGAGAGTAGGGTTACGTTTAGCCACAGTTAAATACTGGTAAATATTACCAATATTTTACTCTCAAAATGCAGTAGTAGAATATTGCTAAATTTAGCGATATTTTACTAGCGGCAATACTCTGCACCCTTTTTCCCAGGCACATTTTTTACATGTATGCCAGGGAACCTGTACTAACACTAGATTCTCTGCTAAGTTGATACTAATCACCTACATCTGACAAGAAAAGTCTAGTGTTAGCACTGGCCTTCACTACACGTAATCTGCTCCTGAAGTGGCAACGGCATCACCTCTAGTGATTGCAACCGCCAGTCTTTAGCTGCACTGGGGAAGGGAGTCAGCTTTGCATATACAGTCTGCAGATTAGAAAACAACTAAAAACACACAGCGGTTTCCTGCTTGGTCTCTAGTTTGAATCATGCAGGTTCAGTGAGCAGCCCTGAGCTTGCAGCAAATCCCAGCCTGCTGACAGCCCACTACTGGAAGTCTCCCTGAGCGAGGTACATTAGTACAGCTACATAGCCATACTACCAGGTAGAGTAGAGCTCACCAGATACGCTGTCACCATTGGCGAGCTGGAGTGCGAAACTAAACCAAAATCCCTGTATTTTAGCAGAAGCGTGTTAATACCAGTCTTAAAAAGTCCCTTTTGCAGCAAAATCACTGCTATTTTGAAAACTAACCACAAAGAATTAGCGGTTTTGTCACGATTTTCATTCAAGTGAATGAGAATGTGTTTTTCAAAACGCAGTCAGTGTGGAGCGCTCCCAAAATTCAAAAGCAATATTGCGCTCACTCCTTGCAGGGAATGAAATAGGCTGGAATGAGAGAAGTGCTGGAGGGTTGAGGCACACTAAAGAGTACATACAGTAGTCACCTTAGTCTCTAATATACTGTCCTCAAACCAATGTGCACAAGACCTTTTCACATGCGGCAATAAGAATGCCGCAGAGCATAGCAGCCAGGAGGCTGGGCAGTAAGACATGCAGAGTAGTGCTGAACTAGTCACTCATAGTTCTTTCTTCATATTTTATCTACGTCATGCTTTCATGTACCTCTAGGATAGGACACATGGCATCTGCAGTGGTTCCTCCTAATCCTTTGCAAAATTTGTAGAAAGACTCCAAATATGCCTGTAAGATAAATAGTAATATTACCATTAGAATTTATACGCGCCAAATATCACAGACCGATTACTATTAAAATGCGATCACTGAACAGAAGAGCAACTTAATGCACAAAGGCAAATATATTGATATTAGGCCTTAAAGGACAACTGACCTGAGAGGAATATGGAGGCTGTAATATTTATTTTCTTCTAAACAATACCAGTTGCCTGGCAACCTGCTGATCCTTCATGCATCAGTAATGTCTCAATCACACACTTTGAACAAGGATGTGGCAAATCCATTCTAACATCTAACCTGCATGCTTGTTCAGGGTCTATGGCTAACAGTTTGTACAACAATACAACTTCTTGGCAGATACATGGGTCAAAATGATTATTTCTGACAGGTTTGATCTGAAAATCGGTCCCATTATTGATCGGGAGCAGATCGTTACCGCACAAAAATCGGTCCTGTTATCAATCGCGAGCAGATCGGACATGTTGGAAATAATAGTTTGACCCATCAATCTGCCAGGTTGTATTGTGTGTAGCAGCTATAAAGGTATTAGATGCAGAGTATCAGCAGGACAGCCAGGCAATTTGCATCGTTTAAGAGGAAATAAATGTGGCAACCTCAGTTTCCTTCTCAGGTCACTTGTCTTTTAAAGTGGTCTGAAACTCTGACATAACATTCAATAAAAATGTGTGTTCCTACTTTTATTACTCATACAGTTACCACATTTGCTGTTGTGCACATGTAATATTGACTGTTTACAAATTACAAGTTTCCAAAGTGCCGTTCTTCTTACCCTGAAAGCTGGCATTGCATTTTATTCCTTTTCTATTATAACTGCTTTTTATTATATATTAAAACCTTCTAATGAGCTATTCAGAACTGTGTGTGTGCCTGAACCAGAGACAGCTTCTCAGAGAGTGTTTGTTTACATTCCTGTGTTGATACATTTGTGTTTAACAAGTAAAAAAATATACTGTTATCTTCAGTTTGGATGCGGATTTTAAGCTGAATAGCAGGAGAAAGTGCTTTGTTTAACCATTTCAGTGATGTTCTGCTAGAATTTTTTTCCTGGGATAGTAGCTTTCAAGCTGTGAGGAATCTTTTAAAAGTAGAAATGCTGGCTTGCAGACCACTTTAACATCAGAAGAAAAAAAAAATACAATAGTCACTAAAGCAGACTTGCCACGTTCTTCACTGAAATAAAGAATCTGCATCCCACAAAGTATAATTATTACAGATGTACTTCTGGTTTTAGTGTTGAGGTACATACACACGCCTGATTTTTCCAGACAACCGGTCGCTCAGACGTCAAGTCAGACGTGTGTACAAACAATCGTTCAGCTGATAAGACTGGTTTTGACCGATCCGCCAAGCGGATCCCTCAAAACCAGTTTCATCAGCGGAACGATCGTTTGTACACACGTCTGACTTTACGTCTGAGCGACCGGTCGTTTGCAAACATCAGACGTGTGTACGCACCTTTAGTCAGAAGCCGAGATATGTATAAGATATGCAACCATGTCTGTGTAAACTCTGAGCATGAGATTGTCAAGAAGATGCTAATCATACCAGCTAATGCATAGCTACATTACACTGGATCCCTCCCACAGAGATCTGTTGAACGGGCCGCCCACCTTAACCAGAGCCCCCCCAGTATTGGGTTGACCATCATGGGGGTCCCACTCCTGTACATAATGCAGAGCAGCAGCAAGAGTAGGGTGTTTTATAAAACCTGCTCCCAGTGGTATAACAGATTATCTTTAGTGCAGCTCAATCACCATGCAGCTTTCACCCATCACATGACATGCAGAGACTGGAGTCGCAAGGTGATTGGCTGCATGGCACGGTGATGAGCTGCAGTGAAGAGGATTAACCTCCTTGGCAGTAATCCCGAGCTAGGGTCAGTGCAGAAAACTGCTGCTCAGAGCAGTAATCTTGACCTCTGCTCGGGGTAGCCACCAGAGGCTGTGTGCAGAGCAATGTGCACAGCGGGCGTTTCTACACACCTCCCAGGGGATCCTGATATCGGCCGCTATTCTTCTTCCGCTCCTCCGAGGCTCTGATTTCTCCTGGTGAGATCGCCAGCTTTTGTCATGACGACAGCCGGCAATCTCACTTTAGAGTTGCAGCGCCACCTGGAGGATGGAGGGAAAACTGCAGACTCTAAAATCCGGAAAAAATCATAACGCCAAGAGGGTTAAAGAGGACCTGTCCTGCTGCTGGGAGCAACTCTCTGCTGCAGCTCTGCATTACATACAGGAGCAGGCTACTGGAGGGTCACGGGGGCTATTTTTCCGCCCCTGGCATTCTGGCTTGCATGAAAATTGTAAGCAGGTTGGAATAGGCCAATAAAAAATGCACTTCCTGCCAATTTAAGACTTCCCATTTCTAAGCTGCTAACAATTTGTATTAAACTTGCGCACGAGTCTAAATTATTCACATCCCCTTAACCACCTATTCTGCATGAATTTCAGTTTTGAAGACTGACAAAAACTTTATGTCTCGAGGTGAGGAAGGACAGTTTCCCAGTTCAGTTGATGAAATTTCAATGTGTATGCAGCTTGGAGCCAGTCCTATTACAATTGGCAGCAATTGCCTCTGACTGCAAGCTGCAGCAATATTTGTATCAGGCTAGGAAATTCGCACTTTCTTCCGCAATTAAATATGCAGATCACTCTGAGCTTTGCCAATCATGTTAGATTTCATAGAATGTGCATTAAAACAAAACAAAACACAAATCTGACTAATTTCAGGAACTCAATGTACAGTAGTTAAAGTGAAAAAAATAAAACAAAAACATGGTTTTAATTTACCTGGGGCTTCTTGCAGCCCCTGCAGTCATCCTGTGCCAGAGACCCTCCAGCAAGCAGTGGTGACCCCCGCAAAGCTAGCCGGCCGCGGCCAGTTACAGACTACTGTACATGCATGTCCCTAAGCCGCACGCACCATGATCGCGCTCCCATTGCAGGGAGCATTCTATGCATGCGCACTAGCGATTTTCCCATTCTGCACATGTCAGAAGCTGCCGTGAGAAGCGATGAGGAGGTGCATGGTTGGCCAGCTTTGCGGGGGTCGCTGCTGATGGCTGGAGGATCTCGGAAGGACGGTGCGGGCACAGGATTACTGCAGGGGGCTGCAAGAAGCCCCAGGTAAGTTATACTGCTTTTTTTTCTTCCTTTAAAGGGAACCTAAACTCTTGCACAGGACAGATGGAAAACAGAGAAATGTACCCTGTCTGTATTTAGCCAGTCTAATACCCCTCATTTGTGTCTAATCACAA
The DNA here is from genome assembly GCF_040937935.1 of Hyperolius riggenbachi. Taxonomy (NCBI): domain Eukaryota; kingdom Metazoa; phylum Chordata; class Amphibia; order Anura; family Hyperoliidae; genus Hyperolius; species Hyperolius riggenbachi. The sequence goes on along the minus strand of NC_090656.1, from coordinate 176,158,347 downwards.
GTTGTAATTGGATATCTCCCCTGTGTCACCTGACTGCCATGGCAGATAAACTCATTTGAAAGCACAGGATGTTAACAATATGTCTGCTTCCATGAAAGCAGGACGTAGAAACATTGCAGATCTATTTCAGGATTTGTATCAGCTGTAATAAAGCAATGTTTTTCTTTTGTGTTGCATATCTTTTAGAGCAGAGAGGAAGTTCTGAGCTCAGGTCCGCTTTAAGGACTTACCTAAGAAGAGGGAAGGTTCTAGAAGCCATATTCCTTGTTCTCTCCGTACTCTTGTCACTTGCTGTCCCTTGTTCAAAATTTGTGCCTTCAGACTTCGCGGCAAACTGTGGAAGCACTCCCATCCCCAAGTGCTTCAGAAGACGGGTGCAACATGTATTGCATGAGTCTGGACTCTCACATAAATCTTCAGAAGTGCTTGGGGACGTGAATATTTTCGGAGCCTGCATAAAGACTCTTGAAGATGTACTAACTAACAAGGGAACAGCGGTGGAATGAGGGCACATGGAGAGGACTCAAATGGCGCTATAGGATCCAGCGCCTTCCCTCCACATAGGTGATTATCTAAGTTTTTCTATAAGACCAGGATTTTTAAGGGGAAAGGAGGTGCTGAGGGGAGTGGCCCATTTTGGAAGCTCAATTTTTGTAACTGAATTTAATTTTGCAATCTAGTTGTTTTTATTGCTACTGGAGGTCTTGCTTGCTGTGAGTGCAGAGGGTTAAAGGAAACCTTAGTTGATGAAAAATTTTTTAAAATGGGGGGCATCGCCTGCGCAGTCTTCCCCGACTCTCCCAACCAGGAAGTAGCTTTGGTGAGTCGGTGCACAAAAATAGAGGGCAAACAGAAGAGAACGGGTGGAGCGGTGGGCATGAGGAGAGTCCACCACACATGCCTGCTGCCCCAGTTTTCATGGTCTAAGGTATCCTTTAATGATTGTATGTAAATTGATCATTCTACTTGGCACTATAAAAATTGGTAATTGTAGGAACAGGAAAAGAGCGACAATAATTAAAAAACAACAACAAACAAACAAACAAAAAACACTAGCCATTCTCCACTGTACAAAATAAATGTTATTTGTTGCTGTATGTGTCACTCTAAGAGAATTATACTGCCTTCCTTTCTGGACAGGAAATGAACAAGACTCTCAATGATGGTGACCCAAGACTGCAACAAAACTGGATAGAAAACAGCATATAACATTTTTATCTTTATGAAGAAAAAAAGAAAATTTTTAAATGAAGCAGTCATTAAAATTTGTTGATAGCCATTACAAGAGAATGAAAGCAGCACATCTGTATGTGTGTACGCTCTCGGGCTGATGATTAATAACTATGGCTGTGCGCCTGAACAGCAACAGCATGCAGCATGATAAAAGAGGCCTGTTCCGTAATCTGCTCTATCTCACCACTGTGTGCATTGCCCATAAATCAGCCCGTTCTGGCCGGCTCCCCACTCACCTTGTAGAGAGTGTTCCTGATGATTTCAATATTCATTTCATCCAGATCTTGTTCTGATATGCAGTCCTGGAAGAAGGCAGCTGGAGACACAAACCACATGGAAAGGTGAACATCAAGGCTCATTTCATAGCTCATTTACGACGGCCTTAATTAAAAGTCAGAAGGACAATAAGCACAGTGCGGTGAATGAAAACGTAACTGGCTAGAATTCTGCTTTCACTGACCTGATCTCAGTATAAAGAAAGCACAATGCTCTTTATTACTTCACTGTAGATGGTATAATAAGAGAAAATAAGCTCTACTTCCGAGCCTACCTCAAATTTTGCGCCCCCCCCCCCAGCACTTTGGCAACAAAAAATGTCTGTATCCTATCAGGTTCTATTTTGTGAAGAAAACCCGTCGCTTATATATTAATGTGGTCCTGAACTCATGTACGGGACACAAGTAAAACACAGACTCATCCACCCTTTTTGTGTTTAGAGAGAAAACCATGCCCTTAGCTGCAAGTAATCACAATTGTAATTTGAGCTCTCAGCTGCGTCAGCACAGGAATCTTGGCAGCCTCAGCTAATTTGTAAAAACAGGATGTTAACCCTTTGTCTCCTTCCATGAAAGCAGGAATGAAACACTTCAAATATATTTGCAGGAGTTCTGTAAGCAGCAACAATGACCTTTTTCTTTAAAGGTTATTATGCTGTTGCTTATTTGTTAGAGCAAACAGGAAGTTCTGAGTTCAGGTTCGCTCTAAATGTCACTGAAAAATGTCAAAAGGAGGAGGAGTCAGTATGTTGTTTTAGTGCTCATGCAGGTGAAATCTTGCACAGAGGTATCTGGAAAAACTGAAATGTGGATGCAGCAGTATAAGAAAAATTGAGGCAATTGAATGATGTTCCGATCCTCATTTACTTTTGCGAGTTTTGCTGTGATCGTTTACAATGGCTGCGAGCGTTTACAATGGCACCAACGACGCTTGCCGATTCGGCCAGATGGATGGGGGAACGATTGTTTGTTGGTGGAGATCACTGATCCATCTGGCTGTGGGTACTTAGCTTACTAGAGTACAGGCGATGAAATTACATACATCAAAATGAACTCATTGGCTAGGCACAGCCAAAGGATATAGGATTCAAAGGCACAAATGGCAGTTATTTTACAATGGATAGATGGCAAAAAATACGTTATATAGTTACAGCTCAGACGCTTTTATGACAAGGGCTTCTTACCTAGTGGGGTGTCGACAAGAATGGCATTGTACAATTCGGCTGGAGTCTGGGCGATGTTCACAGCCTCCATCTGCTCAAAGCTGCCCAGGGGGTGGCATTTAGGCACAAGTTCAGAAATGGAGCGCTGGTGCAGGGTGCCCGTAATCAACAGGATCACATTGTCAATCATGTAGCTGTATCTGAATGAGGCAAAAGGAAATGTGTAAGAAGCAGAATAATATTAAACATATTAAAACGTTGCTTTCCCAAAAAATTGACAGATTTTGTATTTTTTATGAATCCTGGACAGTTTTGCAAAGCAAATTAAAGTGAACCTAAAGGCAAAAAAAAAAAAAAAAAAAAAAAAAAAAAAAAAAGAGATTAACTCACCTGGGGCTTCCCTCAGCCCCCTGCAGACGATCGGTGCCCTCGCAGCCCCGCTCCGATGGCCCAGGACCTGCCGGCGAGCACTTCCGGTTTGACCGTCACCGGCTGACAGGCATGGTAACGTGAGTGATTGTTCGCGTTCCCAGCCTGTATACCGCCCCCTATGCATACCAAATGCATTTAGGCATTTAGATGTGGTAAACACAAGTGGCTGAAGCTCAAACAGAGCATCAGAATGGGTTCACTTTGGGCCACTTAGTACCAAATGAGCAACATTTAGATGCCCCAGCCTACCTGGCCATTGTATCGATACTGCCCATGCCCATCCCTTTATGACCACAGCGTACCAGTGTTCTGATGGCGGCTTCCAGCAGGATAATGCACCATGGGGTGGATGCACTGAAGTGCGGTAATATCGCTGTGTGCAGGTTCTTGAATAGTGAAAGCTCTGCTACGGTAACATTTTACTAACGGTGTTACTATTAGTAACGCGCATTACCGTAGCTACTTGAGTACCACGGGCCACACTAATAGTGTAACCCATGGTACAATACTGTGGGTAGTGATGGTAAAACTGATATGCACTGTCTGCGCACAGCAATATTACCACACTTCAGTGCATCCATCCCCATGTCACAACAGAGCGCTCATCATCTCAACACTGTGCTGCTTCAGCACTCCTCCCCTCACACCATGGCTTCTTGAGAACCATTAAGGGGGGGGGGGGGAGGGGAGGGGGGGTGTAGGTGTCATTTATGACACTTTCTAGGGACAAAAGAGATTCAACTTCCCCCATTGCTGTGGGACAATGAAGTCCTGCTTGCCCGTTTCAGGCAAGTTTCTGCTGCAGCCCGCGGAGGAATTACAGCTGCATCTGCATCTCCTTGGGCTAACTACGCAGGCCCAGTGCGACCGCCATTTTACATAGAGGGAGCGTCACCACGAGAAGATATTGGACAAGCTGGTTGGATATGTTCAGAGGTTTTGTGCATGGCAAAAGTGGGGGCGGGGAGGACACAGGAAGCATCTAGAGCCTACATGTCAAACTCTGGCCCGCAGAACCATCCACTTTGGCCCACAAGTGGTTTCTCCACTTTGCATTTTGTCTGGCCCACTCTAGTTTACCAGGGGAGCTATATCGAGGTGAAACCCTAGATCTCCAGGGAAGCCATATGGGGGAGGAGGGGGAAAAGTACTACACACCAGGGAGCTATGTAGGGAAGGGCCACAAGACAACAGGGTACTGTATAGGAGGGGGGCGGGGTCACTAGACACCAGGGAACGATACAGGAGAGGAAGGGGGTCAGTCACCAGGGAACTGTAAAAGGGAGGGAGGTGGCGACTAGACATTGAAGTTGTCCGCGACTTAATCCAAATGTTCAGTTTCAGCCCACTTGTCATTTGAGTTTGACACACCTGCTCCACACTATCCAGAGCCTTTCCTTTACCTAGATAAGTATCTGGTAAGTACAAATGACTTTGCAATGGGGCAACATCACATGCAGTCACACCTCTGAGTGAAATGCTACAAGCATGAAGTTTCAGAAGCACAGTAGTTAAAAGGGGAAAAAAATGACAAAACAGGGCAGAGCACAAAAAGCTTTCCTGCAAAACCAAGGATTTAAATTTCAGAGCTTGGAACACAACCATGTGTATCGGAAGGTTTATTTTTCCATAAACATTTCTAGGAACATTTGTGCTTGTTGACACTAAGCTGCAGACATGGATATTATCCATTCCTAGACAGATTAGCCCAGAAACCATAATCACACAGAGGGCACAAACTTGTCTGCTTCATCATTTAACAGAAATCCTGAACAAGTCCTGAACTTCATCTTTCTCATTCTACTGAGGTACGTTGGGGAAGAGGGCGACACTCTAGAAATTCCAGTAAGCTAAAACAATGTGTAGCGTCTTAATCACACATGGTGCGCTGCAATTTGCGTATGGCAAAAAAGCCAACCGCAACGCATCAAACCATTGCATGCAGATTTGTTCCTGTGGCAAAGAGCGGTGACAGGAAAGTCTGCATGCCCCCGAACGTGTACGCACGTGACGTCAGATGTCCCCTTAAGTCACGTGCACACTTCCAGGCAGGAAATGTCACGCCACGTCGCTGTTATGCGCAAGTGTGGTGCTACTGCAATAATCTATAAAGATTGCTGTGGCGCCATTGACTCCAATGCAGTTGTGCACCGAGCTGTACCACTCGGCAACGCACTATATAGTCTGCATTGCCAACTGCCAAGAATCTAATGTACATACGGTGGCCCCCATCCCCCTTGCCCTGCTGATTTGCCTAGCACTCACTTGGCCCATTCCGACGGTCCTCATCAGCTTCTTAGTCTTCCCTTCACGTTCACCCCCCCATAGCAATAGAATGCGCCACTAGCCTAGCCTCAGCACCACACTGATCGGGCCCTGAGTGGTAGCCCTGGGACCCTCAAGTAATCGCTGCTGCGCTCTTAAGTTGTGCAAGTGCTTTGTGCAGCGTTTCCCAGAGAGATTATGACTGATTCCTGGACGTTTTGAATCACTGTATAGTAAACTGTATAGCGCTCCTGACTTGCAATTGCCTGTGTAAATAAAAGCAGTGTGAATTGTGAATGTGCATGTGACTACTCATCAGAAACTGCATGCTGGCCAATCGCACTCTGTACCAAACACTGAAAAACAAAAGTGTAAAAAGCATATGCCAAACACTCTGCCATTCATTTGCTCAGCTTAAAGTGAGTATGAAGTGAAAAAAATAATTAAAATAAGAAAATCAGATACTGCCAGGCAACCGGTATTATTTAAAGGGAAATAAAAAGTCATCCTCCATATTCCACTCACTTCATGTATCCTTTAAAGGGAGTCTGAAGTGAAAAAAAAATACTTACCCAAGGAGAGGGAAGGCTCTGGGTCATATAAAGCTTTCCCGTTCCTCTCCTGGTCCCGTCGTTCCTGCGCTAGCTCCACCGTCAAGCAGCTCTCTACTGCTGTGGGGGGAGCTTCGGAAGTCTTCGGGTGCACTCGGGCTACCAATGACTTCCGCAGCTCCCCTCACCCATCGGTCGGAGACCGCCAACGTTGGAGCCAGTGCAGGAATGACGGGACCAGGAGAGGACCAGGAAGGCTTTATATGACTCAGAGCCTTCCCTCTCCTTAGGCAAAATATCTCTTGTTTGTTTTTTAACCACTTCAGTACCAGCACCCTCTGCCCCCTTAAGGACCAGAGGGTGTTGGTACACGACGAATCGCCGCTAAAATCCACCGCTCCCGTCGCTCTGTCCCCGTCGCAGGCTGCTCTCTCTGCCGTCGCTATGACGGCAGAGCGCTGTGCGCCGGCCAGGAGCCACTTTCATTGGCACCTGACCCTGTCACTCAATGTAAGCTAATGGGAACGGCTTACAGGAATGACAGGGCCAGGAGCCAACGAAAACGGCTCCTGCCCGGCTTACAGTGCTCTGCCGTCATAGAGGCGGCAGGGCAGCACATTGCGGCGGGGACCGAGCGGCGAGGGCGCGCGGTGAATGGGAAGTAGAGTTTACGTCCGGTCAGAACCGCAGTGCCACCCGGCCACCGTAGATTTAAACTGCGTCGGTCCGCAGGTAGTTAATTATTTCACTTCAGCATCCCTTTAAATGACACCTGGGGTGAGAGGGATAGAGGAACTTAGCTTCAGAATTGTTGTATCTGAACATCTTCACATAAAATAAAAATAGCATATCAATAACACTACTTTCTGCTAATAATTGTGTCTCAAAAACAGAGACCAAGAAAAATCAAAGAACTAAGAGTCAAAGGCTTCAATTTGCGAAGCATTACCGCATTCGGTAATGCAGACAACGGCTGATTTTACTGAACATTTTGTGACATGTCATTCCACTAAGGCTGCCCCTGTATGAAAAAAATGAAATAACCGGCTAGTGCGGTAAATATCTCAATAAATGTCAATTCACAAAGATTAGAGCTTGCAGTAAAACGAGCAACACGTTCGGTATTTATCTCCTGCCTGGAGCTGTCGCTAACTAACAAACAGCCATTTATGAGGTTATAGAAGGGAGGAAACAGGGCAGAGAAAAAGTGACAACTAAACTATTCGGGAAAATAAGACCGCGAATAATAATAAAAAAAAAAAAAAACCTAGTTTCACAATATATTATGTAGTAATTAAAAATGATGAATAAGGTAATAATGGTTTTAAGCCAATACAAATTGTATGCACCTTTGACTTTACTTGTCAGTATAATAAAAGATAAATGCTATCTGTACCACATCTTTCATCCATTTTCCATGCTCTGCAGTAATCCAGAAAACACTGAATGAAATATCATGATTCTTTAAAATACCAAATAAAATACTGCATGGATAGTGTTCTGGTACAACTGTTGCCTTTTATGTGGGATTTGAGCCTTTGAATCCCAGCTCAAGCCGGTACGTAAAACAGTGAGGGCCCATTCACACTAGAAGCGCTTTTCTGAGCGTTTTGCGATTGATTCCTGGTTTTCAAAATCTCACTCATTAACATCGTGGTAAAAATCACGCAAAGCGAGGCGATTTTTACCGCAATTTTTATGAAAGTGAATGGGAGTGATTTTAAAAACCGCTAATCAATCACAAAACGCTCAGCAAAACGCTTCTAGCGTGAATGGGCCCTCAGGACTCTTTGGGCAAGGTACCCTTATGAATCTGGTCGCCCGTGGAGCAAGCCCTGAATGTGCGATATAAATGTCCTGTGTCTTGAAATATCGAATGAAATAACGCACGATTCCTTAAAATACCAAATGAAATAATGCATGAGGTAAAAGTATTTGTGAATTCAGGAGAAGGTTCTAAAACACGGAATGCGGTATTTTACAGCTGATTTGAAGCGCAACCAGGATTTGAGCATCGCTATAGGTCATAATGTCAACCATGACTATAGCGGAATTCAGTGACTAATTTAGGCGCCGGAAATAGCAAGAGCCTGCTGGCACCCAAATTGAGAAATGCGCACAGAGAAATGATTAGGTAGTCCGAATAATAATAATCCTAACATCTGTATAGCACTTTTTTTCCAGTTGTACTCAAAGCGCTCAAGAGCTGCAGCCACAAAGGATGCGCTCAAAGGGCCACCCTGCAGTGTTGGGGAGTCTTGCCCAAGGACTTCTTACTGGATAGGTACTGACTCTAGCCAGGATTCCAACCCTGGTCTCCCAGGTCAAAGGCAGAGCCCTTAACCAGTACACTATCCAGCCAGTAGGGGAATAGTTTGGAAGATAGGGTGGAGAATAGCTACAGCAGGGTAAGGGCCCTTTTCCACTAGCAATCACAAACACCAGCGATTGCGATTTTCCACTAATTTTATTATGCAATTGCGATTTTTCATTTGCATTGTATTATCCCACTTAAAATCACTTGAGAAAGCGATTGCGATTTACGAATCGAATGACTATAGTGGAAAATACTTCTCATGATTTCTATGATAAAGTAGCAACCCTAGCGATTTAAAAATCACTAGCGATTTGCGATTCAGCTGTGCAGGGGAAAAGGGCCCCGAGTCGTCTTTCAGCTTCACCCTGCGGCCAAACTTGGCAGCAGCGTTTTTGAATGTACTCATCTTACCGATCCTAAATTTTTACCCAACGTGTCTTAGTGAATTGAAGCCAAAGTAGGAGAGTACTTACAGGATTTTTATCATTGACCAGTTTGCTTCCTGACAGCAAAAGTGTAATTTATTGATAGGCACACAACGCAACAGGAAAGCATATTTCTATGAGCAGAGATTATACCGGTAGTTTTAATTCTTTCCTGCAGCTGTGCACATTTCAAGCTCTGTATTAATGTTAGCGGACTGTTCTGACAGCTCCACAGAGCAAGGTGATCAGATCTCTGGATGACAGTCAGCACGCTCCCAAAATAGTCAGCGTGTTCTCACCAAACATTAGACAAGAGTCTGAGAGGAGTGGATGAATGCAAACCACATAACCAGAGTGTCCAACTCAGTTCTTCAGCTCTTATATATACCTATCACATACATACCCACACAGACTTCAATTCACTAAGATACGTTTGGTGTAAAAAAAAAAAAAAAGAAAAAAAGAAATTCATGTTCAGTAATTTACCTCCTGCAGTATTATAGACTTTTTTTTCCCTAAGTCACTAAGAATTTCACACATGCAGTAATAGTTCAGTAATTTACTGAGAAACTGCAAGTTAATTCACTAAGCTGTTTACCTCATGCAGTATTTAATTAGGTATTTTAAGGAATTTCATTCAGTATTTGATGGTTAATTGCAGTGCTGGGAAAATGGAAGAAAGAGGATTTTTTTTTATAATACTGACTGTCACGGACGGTTGCGGGGCCGCAGGCGCATCCTGTAACCGCCCGTGAAGAAAAAGCGATCGCACTCGATTCTCGGCATCGATTGCGCTTCAAATCGATACAATCGGGATTGAGTGTGTAGGAGCAGCTAATGCTGCATACACACTTGAGATAAAAGTCTCTGGAAAAGGCAAGATCACAGACCAATTTTACCCCCTTCCATGTAGTATGAGAGCCATACTCTACACAGTCTATTCTATGGAACTGCACTCCCCATCAGATAAAATCTTTGCAAGATGCTGCACACACAGATGCTGTACACATTCAAAAGATCATTACCTGCAAAAGATCTCTTCCTGCAATAGATCCATTCCTTCAAAATGCATTCATATTCTATGAGATCTGCAGATCATCATACACACCTTGTTTAGCAGGCAATCATCTCCAGATCAGATCCACCAGGATGGATTTTCAGATCTGCAGATGATTGTCTGATATGCAGATGAAGTCTGTTAAACAAGGTGTGTATGATGATCTGCAGATCTCAGACTATGAATGCATTTTGCAGGAATGGATCTATTGCAGGAAGAGATCTTTTGCAGAATGATAATGATCTTTTGAATGTGTACAGCATCTGTGTGTGCAGCATCTTGCAAAGATTTCTGTCTGATGTGGAGTTCAGCTCCATAGAATAGACTGTGTAGGTATGGCTCTCATACTACATGGACGGGGTAATATTGGTCTGTGATCTTGCCTTTTCCAGAGACTTTTATCTCAAGTGTGTATGCAGCATAAGTCTTTTCTCAGCAGAGAGATAGCACCAGCCCAACTGATGGATGGCTCTTTTGATATGCTAATGAGCCTGAGCCTAATCTGCCACAGAGAGTCCCTGGCTTCAAGCTGTGCTGATGGCCCATCCATCAGGTACAGGTGACAAGCGCCATGGCAGAAGCTATCTAGTTGGGGGAAAAGCCAGACCCTCTGGCTCCCTCCCAGCAGGGGAGCTGACACCTAGCTAGCTGCCCCAAACTTCAAAGAGCCTTTGCCTGGGAATGACTTGGTATAAATCCCAGAGGTATCTCATATTCCATAAACTGCTATATGTATCATATTTTCTGTGTTGCCAGGCTGGAAGACCCTCCAAACTAACAGAGCACGTAGGGCCCTGTCTGGCGTTGGTTCTGAGAACATCTCAGAACATTCTGAGGTAAAGACTGCCAGTTAGGCAGTTCGAAAGTGCCCTGATGATACCACAGGGGTCCCACCCCTCATGTTTGGTATCAGGCTGCTGGGTACATCGAGGCAGACCTGAAAATATTAGTAAATCTGCCCTGACCTGACCTGTACGGTTCGGTGAGATAGAGCCCATATATGGTTAAGGTATGATTTCTGGTCCCCCAGGACAAGGGGAGGACTCATCTCATGTTCTAAGGGGGTGTGTGGCCCCGCCCTCACTCCCTCCTACGGAATCAGGGGCATAAGAGTGGCAGAGGACCCAAACTCGGTGTCCTCCACCCTGAAAACATCTTGAACTCATCGGTGCCAGCTTGAGGATATGCTGGCATCCACCTGGTCTGAACTCTGAACTTTGATTGAAACCCAGAACTCTGATTTTTCCCACAAAAAGGACATCTTTCCAGGAACTAAGTATTTTTCTCCCTTCTTTTATTTTTTATACTGGCTATTACTGTTTTAATAATTGTTGATTTTAATAATTGTCTGTATATATTAATTATTTATATTGCTGTGAATAAACAACTTTATCCAAGTCATTCACTGTCCGCTACCCTGCTTATCAGCACACACAGAACTGATCCCGGGTCTCTGAAGAGCCGCTACTGTTTGTTTGTTTGTTGTTGGCTAGACAGAATACCGTGTGTTTAACCGTTTTATTCGCAGGACTAGTCAGTCAGTAAATCGGGTCCACTGGCCCATACCAGTGGTGGTGGCAGATACCCTGGAATCGTGTGTACGTTGTAATTACCCGTATCTCACAGGCTCCCTTCTGGTTTGTCTGCGGCTAATTCTTAGCGGTTTCTGCGCATTGACTGCGACCAGAGTTCGCACGATCTGTGCGCTGGCACCGCTTAGAAGGCCAATTGAGGGCTCCTGTGACACTGACAAGTAAAGTGCAAGTCCAAGATGCACAATATAAACATAACCTTTTGAATCAACACAAAACCATTAGAATCTTATTAACTTTTTAATAACTAAATAATAATATTGTGAAATTAGGGAAATATGATTTTATAACTAACTTTCATATTTTCCTGAAAAGATCAATTACTCTTTGCTTTGTTTCCTCCCCTCAATAACCTTACTGAATGGCTGTTTGAGATAAATACTGAACATCTCACATGGTTTTACCAAATGCTCGAATCTTTGTAAACTGAAATTCAGTGAGGTATTTGCCTCACGTGTGGTAGTTTTCCATGTGGTGTCAGAGTCTTAGAGAATTGAAATTTCACAAAATGTTCTGTAAAATTAGCAGTTTTCTGCTATACCAAATGCGGTAATGCTTAGCAAATTGAAGCCATTAATAAAGGGTCTGATTTACTAAAACCCTGTTCACAAGCAGTCAGTTATGTTGCAGACTAATTCTGCTTGTCAGCTCACTGGCCATACAATTCTATGGGGCTGTTCACAGTACTGCATTGTAATTACAGTGTTATTGTAACTCACTGCATGCAGGCTTTGTATTAAAGTCTATGGCCAGTCTCGACTGCAGTTTACAGTTATTACAGCGTGTGAGTTAAGCAACTGACTACTGTGAACCTAGCTTGCTAGGTACACACCATACAATTTTCTGTTAGATTCTTCTGTTAGATTTATCTACAACATGGAAAAAAGCTATCTGGCAGGTAAATCTAAGAAAAAAATCTAACGGGAAAATTGTATGTTGTGTACCTAAGGGCTGGAACCAACTAGGCCGTTTTTGGCAGTGTTTTGGGTTCGCTGGCGATTCCCAAAAACGTTTTGCCAATGAAAGTAAGTGAGGTGGAACCCATTAGAGCGATTGCGATTTGGGTTAATTGCAATCACAGGACATGCAGCCTTTTGATCATGTTAGTGCTCAATGCAAAGTATATAAGCACAGCATAAATCACCTATCAAAGCAATTATGCAGCGCTTTGGGGAGCTGAGGAATCGCATTTAAAATAAAAAAAATGGTACTTATCCGTTAGCCGGGCGCATCCTCTAGGTGGCGACAAAACTCCACCAGAGTTACATCTTTCCCTACTATCCATGTCGGCCTGGAGGGGGAATAGTAATTAGCGCCACCTGCCGGATGTGCCCGGCTAACGGATAAGTACCAAAAAAACTTTAAATACTTACCCAGTGTCTCAATTTCCTTCTTCCGTTTGTAGCTCCGCCCCTAAAGGAAGAGGCCACAGGTGCTTCTCTGATTAGTCCTAGAGAAGCACCTATGACCTTTTCCTTTAGGGGGCGGGGCTACGGATGGAAGAAGGATGCTGGGTAAGTATAATACAGTTTTATTAAAAAAAAAAACTAAAACCGAATTGCAAATTGGAAGCGCTGTACAGTTTACTGCAGCGATTCCTAGTGGGATCCAGGCCTAAGACCTTTTTCACACCTGGGCATTGCGTACCCTGTAAAAACAGAATCACAATGGGAGGAATGTCGCATATTCTCAAAAAAATAAATAAAAATGACACACTACTACCGCCACAGAGCCCCCACCTAGGATTCTCAAAGGAATCACACACTACTACCGCCGCAGAGCCCCCTCATTATTCCCAGAAGAATCACACATCACAACTGCTGTAGGGCCCCCCTCACGATTTTCAGAAGAATCACACATCACAACTGCTGTAGAGCTCCCGCAGCCCAAAGCCTGCATGTGGGCACATGTAGGCTCACACACACATACACACCAAAACTACTCACCCCGTGAGCACAGTAGGTGGTGTTTTTGGTGTGAGTGTGGGCGTGCAGCCGTGTCCATGCCATGTATAATTACAGCTGTTTAGTAATATAGATAATTTATTTTATTAGATTCTTTAATGGTTCAAACATTGCCCATACATAATTATGTATTATGCTTTCTGATGCCAACAACTGCTATCCTGGCCCCAGAAAGTAGCAGGTCAGATGAAGGTTTCACTAACTATGCTAGAGTGATTGGTTTACGTAGTTGCCCTGTGAAGTACACAGGAGTGGCAGCACTCATGGCTGGTAGAAGAAGCCATTGAACAGCTATACAAAGGAATGACAGTCTTGCACTGTCTCCCTGTGTGCTGCTACAGTGATGATACTCCCTTGCACATTGCAGGGATTGATTTTAAAAACCTGACTACTGTAGATTTTTTTTGCATGAATACTTATTCTTTTCAATAGAGCCCATAGCAGAGAGCTGCATATGTTGCAGCCACATCAGGTTCACTTGCCCATATTAAACACAAAGCTTTCATTTTGCCATCCTTTGACTTGGGCTGCATTTACAATGACATGTTGTGGTGCATTGCGCTGGAAAATATGATTGCAAGCGCGAGTGGAGGCTATACAGTATTAGTGGTGTGTGATTCTTTTGAGATTTGTGAGTGGGGGTTATTTGAGAATTGCTGGTTTATTAATAGACTAATAATAGTTAGTTGGTTAAAAATAGACTAGTTTCAAAAAAGACCCAGATGAAAAATGTTACGTCTCATCTCTGCGATTGAAGTTATACTTTAATACAAACCTATAAAAGTCCAATTATAACCTAGTGCCATAATGTTCTACTGTGGCAGATAGTCTCCCCATTCTCACACCTTCAAACATATCCATCACATACATTTTAAAGCGGACCCAAACCAAACTTTTTCTTTTTTATTCAAAATATTTAGTTGCACCACTCTGACACATACAAAGGGAAATAAACACTCCTTCAAGCCTATGAGCATTTCAGTGCATGCTTTTCACCCTTCTCTTTTCATAACTAGGGTTATACAGGTGGCAGCCATTAGAAATTCTCCACCAATTTGCCGGATTGTGTCCCGGCAATATGAAAGGAAGGGAGGGGTTCCTCCAATAAATGTAAAATATTTTATATTTGTCATCATGCAGCTGAAAAAAGGCTGCTATTTATTATTATAATTTAGAAAATAGATTTTATTTCTGAAATCTTGTATTTTTAATTTGGGTCCACTTTAAGCTTACATGAATAGCTTTCACACTATATATCATCAGCTTCTGTTTGCAAAGAAACAGCATGGCTCAGTCCACAGTTGAGGCAATAACGTGACAATTTGTGGATCAGAGATCAGCAGAGGAAATTATCAAATGGATCATTTTTTCTACAAAACTTAAGTCCCAGCCTGCATTATTTTTCTGGATAAGTGAATGCATAGAAGCCTTTGGTGGAATCAGATCTGCTCTGGACCCTAAAGACCACCGGAGCGGATCTTGTACTGTCCGCTTCTGCTGTCCGTTTTATTACGTATGCAAATTAGGAGTAGTAATTATTCATCTAGTATAAAGAAACTATACTAGATGGAGACTGCAAAAGACTTGAGACTGGGGCGGAGGTTCACCTTCCAGCAGGACAATGCCCCTAAACTTAAAGCCAGGGCAACAATGGAATGGTTTAAAACAAAACATATCCATGTGTTATGCTGGATACACACGTTGCGTTTCCGCGTTCGATTCGATTATTTCCGAGCATTTCCGAGCGAATTTCGATTATTTTTAGGTCGAATGCCATGTAAAGTATAGCAAATCGACCTAACGATCCATCGACCTGCGAATCGGACATGGTGGAAATAATCGAATCGACGCGAATCGAACGCCGCATCGAACGCGGAAACGCAACGTGTGTATCCAGCATTAGAATGGCCCAGTCAAAGTCCAGATCTAAATCCAATCGAGAATCTGTGGCAAGATCTGAAAACTGCTGTTCACAAACGCTGTCCATCTAATCTGACTGAGCTGGAGCTGTTTTGCAAAGAAGAATGGGCAAGGATTTCAGTCTCTAGATGTGCAAAGCTGGTAGAGACATACCCTAAAAGACTGGCAGCTGTAATTGCAGCAAAAGGTGGTTCTACAAAGTATTGACTCAGGGGGCCGAATAATTACGCACACCTTACTTTGCAGTTATTTATCTGTAAAACATGTTTGGAATCATGTATGATTTTCAATCCCCTTCTCACATGTACACCACTTTGTATTGGTCTTTCACGTGGAATTCCAATAAAATGTATGCATGTTTGTGGCAGTAATGTGACAAAATGTGGAAAACTTCAAGGGGGCCGAATACTTTTGCAACCCACTGTATTTGCTCCTTTGGAGAAAGTGCAAGAAAGTAGCCAGGTGACATTGTCACAAGTCCTTACGGTATTCTCCACAGGAAGATAAGCATTCCATAGAGAGGAGAAACTGGAACAAGTATTGATGAGGACACAAGACAGCAATAAAAATATGGAAAGTTTTATCCTAAGCTATGAAACAAGGGTGATGATATGCTTCTAAAATTAAGCTGGTATGCTTCGTTGAATGAGCAAGCCCAATAATCAGAACAGTGGATGAGTGTTCCAAGCCTGTCAGTAAATGACATGACGACAAAGAGGCCACTGTAACTAAAGATCACGGGGAATATATAGCATTCACAGCCGTATGTGTATGGAGAGTGCAACGTGCGTGGACAGCATGTTCTGCACAGCCCATCTCACATTACTCTAGAACATTGTCTGCACCTGAAGCTTTCCTAATGTTTATCTATGCTATAAAAGTCTCCAGACATCAAGTTCTATCAGTCATAGATGTACACAGAAAACCAGTATTTGGCTCAGAGCTCACTACTCAGGACAGGGGGTGGGGAGCTGGGCCTGTCCAAGTGCGGTTAATTATGAACCACTGCTATAAACTTTTGTCAGTGAATAACTTGTAGTTCTGCCAGCTGGACCAGGCCTGCCAAGCTGTGGGAAATTCAGTTTACTTACTAGATCTTCAGAGTAATTGGCTCAAGGCCTTTCTGGACTTGAACAATCCAGGTTCCATCTGCACTTACATAAGTCCTGGAAAGACTAGTCGGAGTCTGTAGGGTAGACAATGCTCTGTAATGTCAGGGCACATAAGAACATATGTAACACGGAACAAAGAGCAGTAGTCTATTTCATTATACTGATTACACTAAAGTGCTGTTTACAGCCCTCTGGTTACTGGGGAGCAGTGCCGTTTGCATTGTAAATAATAATAAAAAATACAAAAAATACAAATCAGCACAGCAAACCTACTGGCATAAAGCAGTCAATTCTACCTTAACAGAAGCTCTCAAACTCCTATAACAACACCTGAATTAATATTAAGCCCAGATTAGATTTAAAGGGAACCTGTACTGAGTAAAATTATTTAAAATAAACACATGAGGTAACTTCAAATGATTATATAGTTACCTTGCCATCAGTTCCTCTCAGAAGCTCCCCATTTTCTTTTGACAACAATCCCTTCCAGTTCTAACAACATTCTGTCAGACCTGAAATGTATCAGTTGCTGTCAGTTATAGCTGAGAGGACAACTGATGTGCCATGTAATGTCCATGTATCCCTCTGGCTCAAGTGGGCGATGTTACAGTTTAACTGTGTGCTGACCAGAAAGCGGTTATGGGGTAATGGCCATTTTTCAAATTGAGGACGGAGAATTTCATTGATCACAGTGGACAAACAGGATACAGGAGAGGAGAAAAAGATAGAGGAGTAGACTACACAGGAGGTAAGTATGACGTGTTTATGTTTATTTTGACTTTTAATTTTCAGTTCAGGTTTTCTTTAATAATAATAATAATAATAATAAATACGTGTACAGTGACATTGCAGAGCAGAGGTTTCAAACTCAAATACAGATTGGGCCGAAATTGAAAACTGGGATCGAGTCGCAGCCAAACCTCGATGTCTATTAGCCACCTCCCTCCGTTATATAGTTCCCTGGTGTCTAATGTGTCACCTCCCGCCCCTATACAATTTCCTGGTGTCTAGTACCCTCCCCTATACAGTTCCTTGATGTCTGGTGGCACCCTCCCTCCCGCTATACAGTTCCCTGGTGACTGGTGCCCCCCTCCCTCCGCTATACAGTTTCCTGATGTCTAGTGGCTCAACGCCTCCCTCCATTATACAGTTCCCTGGTGTCTTGTGGCTCCCCTCTACAATTCCCTAGTGTCTAGTTGCCCCTCCTCCATAAAAAAAAAAAAAAAAAAACAGAATCCAGGCTCCTAACCTCAAGCTAAGACACTGAAATATATTAACCACTTCGCATCCAGACCTTGTTTTCCCCTTATTGACCAGAGCAGTTTTGACGCTTTAGCGGTGTCCCTGTTTAATCACCAATAACTTAATCTGTACTCGTGCCACATAAATGATCTATATATCTTTTTTTTCAAGACAAACTAAGCTTTCATGGGGGGGTATTTGGTCCCAAGTAAAATGTTCCTCTCTATGCATGTTAATGGGAAAAAGGGGTGAAAAATAAAAAAAAAATCACTATTTCTCAATTTTGACCAATTTCTGTTTAAAAATAAAAAATTGAGATCGACCTAAAAACTGTGCCACCAGTTAGTCGCCCCAGTATAGATATCCAGATGTGTCCCCAGTATCACCCCCCCCCCCCCCCCAGTATAGCCAGATGTGTCCCCAATATCAGCCCCCCCCCCCCAGCATAGCCAGATGTGTCCCGTGTTTGCCACCCCCAGAATAGATTGACAGATGCACCCCCAGGAATAGTGCCCCTCTTTATAGCCAGATGTGTCTCCAGATCAGGATTACCCCCATTATGGCCAGATGTACCCCCAGGATTAGCGCTGCCCCGCATTATAGCCAAACGTGCCCCCAGTATTAAGGTATGCCCCCCCCCCAGGTGCCCAGATGTGCAAAATTTGTAACCCCCCCCCTCCCCTTGGTTACTCAGATGTCCCCCAGTAAACATGTATACCCCCCTTTGCAAATCCCCCTCCCCTCCCCCCAAGAATCCTATAGCCAGTTGCCCCCCCCATCAGGCAGCCCCCTCCGTGCAGAGATAGTTAATAAAAATGCACAAGCAGGCAGTCTCACTCACCTACCTCGGTCCTGCGACTATCCTGAAGCCTGATCCTCCGATCCCCGCTCTGCAGTCAGCCGCATATTGCCGGTAACCCGGGTCCCGGCTTGATGACGTCATCAAGTCGGGACCCGGGTTTCCGGCAATATGCGGCTGACTGCAGAGCGGTGATCGGAGGATCAGGCTTCAGGATAGTCGCAGGACCGAGGTAGGTGAGTGTGGCTGCTTGCTTGTGCCTTTTTATTAACTATTTGTGCGCCGAGGGGGACGAATGAAGGATCGCTGCAGTTCACTACTGCAGCGATCATTCATGGGAGGAGGGTATACTAATTGGCCAAAAGGGAACATGTTCCCTTCCACCAATTAGTATTGCAGCTGACAGTGCCGGAGGGTGCACTCTAAAGAGCACCCGACCGTGCACAGCAGGGCTGCAGCCAGGTCAGTATATCTACGTCGCTGTGGCTTGGAGGGCGCCACAGCTGACGTAGATATACTGTAGTGGTGGGGAAAGTGGTTAATATGTAATAGGGTGGTGCTGGAGGGGATGTGTTAAATACAACGAGTTACAGGGCCAGAGTTAGGACACATACTTACACGGGGAACCTTTATGCAGCGTATATGACTATGTGAGAGACTTTATTCTTGTATAGAAGACCCCAGCTTTTAACTTAGCTGTAGGGATAGCCTTAGTTCCTGCATGAGTTGTGTGAAAATATTTGCAATGAGCATTTACATGCGAGTGTGCGGAGGGTTAATTGAATTGACTTAACCCTGTACACACCATGGGACAGTTATATGGTTTGGTGCCCTTTTTCCAAAAGCAAAATGCTTGTTTCTTTTACAACTATTGGAATCCTCTGAAAGGAACCTGAAGTGAGGAAATTCACTTTAGGTTTGATACATACCCAAGTAGAGGGAAGGCTCTCGATACCATAGAGTCTCCCCAATCCTTTGTCTGTCCCGTAGTGATTGCACTGTCCCCTGTTGAAGTTATTCAACCTCCTAGGTCGAATAGCTCATCGGTACTCTTCGGGCAGCCTTCAGAACTTCTTGAGGCTGGTTTCACATAAGTAGCTTGTGTTTAAGTTACGTTGCGATCGGATGATGGCATCGCACCTCTAAAAACAGGCTTTGTATACATCTACGTTGATGCGCGGTAATGTATTTTTGGCAGCAAACCAAACTATAAGTGCGGCTCTCTAGCACGCACTTCCTGTAGCCGAAATACGAATTGCAAGGAAGTGTATAGAGAAAAAATACAATTCCGCGCATGCGCACCACTAAACAGTTTAAAATATCTGTGGCGCCAGTGACTTACATGACTTCTGGTCAATGCACGTCACAGCGGATGTTGACCCATAACGAGCTGATGCGTTCACGTCAGATGCGACACTTCCGGCACATCGCATCAGGTATGAAATGTCCCATAGACATTCATTGCTTTAGCGTTACACTACAGTAAAAAAAAAACGGGTAACGCAACGAAAACTGACTAATGTAAAAGGGGACGGAGTCACTGAGTAGTTCCAAAGACAAGCACATTCCTACTGTTCCCGGGCTTGCACATGTGCATTACGGATGTGTTTGTCTTTAGAACTACTCAGGGATGCAAGCAGTTGAAAGTCAGCCCGAGGAGTACCAAAGACTTAGCAGGTCCAATAACCTCAACCGCAGATGATGTAGGAACAATGTGGCAGACCAGGGGCCGAGGAGGCTCTATGGCAGTGATGGCTAACCTTGGCACTCCAGCTGTGACAAAACTACAAATCCCATCATGCCTCTGCCTCCCCGAGTGATGCTTACAGCTGTCAAAGTATTGCAATGCCTCATGGGACTTGTAGTTCCACCACAGCTGGAGTGCCAAGGTTATCCATCACTGCTCTATGGTAGCCAGAGCCTTACCTCTATTTAGGTATGTATCAAACCAAAAGGTGAGTTTTGCGTTAATGCAAGTCTACTCAAAGCACAGATACAAGGAAGTAGTCAAGTGCTGGACAAAGATAAATGAATTTGGCTTACGTGATGTAATCCAAGAAGCTGGAGAGAGGCTCATATGACTGATTCCTCATGTGTCTGAACTCCACGACCATCTTCTCCTTCAGCTTGTCATCGATGACAGAGACAGCTAGAGGTGAGGCTTCATTGGCAAGAAATGTGCCATAGTCTGTACTCTGGAGATGCAACTTGAGATCTGCATATAAGCACACAGCAGAATTTATAAGCATTGATATGAAAAAAGATCTTGTCCTGTCCAGAATAAAACAGTCATCAATTATAAAACATTTTGGTTTCAAGTCAATTCAGCATTACTGGACAACACAAGATTGCCTTCCAGAGATCCAGCAGAATAGTGTGGTAACAGCTTAAAGGAAACCTAAATCAAGAGGAATATGGAGGCTGCCATGCTTTTTTCTTTTTAACCAATACCAGTGCCTGGCAATCCTGCTGATCTTTTAGGCATCAGTAGTCTCTGAATCACACACCTGAAACAAGCATGTGGCTAGTCCAGTCAGACTTCAGTCAGAAATATGATCTGCATGCTTGTTCAGGGTCTGAGGCTAAAGGTATTAGAGAGAGTATGAGCAGGTCAGCCAGGTATTCTGCAATGTTTAAAAGATAATAAATATAGCAGCCTCCATATTCCTCAAACGTCAGGTGTGCTTTAAAAGATAACA